>NC_080706.1:67085470-67097970 GCF_943734765.1 Anopheles ziemanni | reverse complement strand
GATAATCAACAAGCGATCGCCTAGATCACGTATATTTGGTTCAGATAGACGTTGAATGTATTTTGTTGAGTGACAGAAAGAGCTTTCTTGCTAAACACTTATGAATTTTGAGTATTTAAGTTCAGGGAAATCTATCAAACAAGTTTGCAAGTACGTCGCCTGATGGGATATGGCGTTTTTTGGCATTGAAGGAGAGGACTAAAGTGTCTATACTTAATAGAAAGATTATTTCGATGAAGCCATAAAAAGTCCCGTTGATTGTTAGATACGTATAAAAATGACATCGCCGAAGATGTTCCACATCGCTTTTGAACAAAAAAATGGAAAAACTGGATTTGTTTTAAAACATTCTTTGGATTTGTCGGGTATGCCGCGACTTAAAGATGGATCTGTTATTGTTATGTGTCGACATCTTCATGCACCGAATCTATAAAGCCCCCCTTGAGTTTCAATACTTGGTTATTCCAATATTAGCGTATTGTTAATATGGGACGAGGCGAAGTTCGTTGGGTCAGCTTGTCATTAATCTGAAATTCATCTTCTCTACCATAACAGAACATACATTGAATATTTAACGAAATGTTTGTCGAATACTCTTTGATGAGTTAACAGAGCGTTGAAAGCTGGGAATATTTTAAATTCGTGTAAGGCATTAAGTACTTCTAATTCCAGTCTTACTCCATCTGATCCCACCGTGCACAACGGTCGATGTTATGCAAGCATTTTTCCCGAACGTAAGATTTTTGGCATAGCGATTGAAAATCACAGGTGTTCCACGGCTCTAATGCCCCTCTTTCCCCCGCTCGACATTACCTTCAACTTGCAAGTGACCCAAATTTCATTGATAGGATCATCACCCATTCAAATATTGCCCACCTCGCTGCACTCTCATCCGGTATCGTCGCTATCCCCATCCCTGGGACCGATCCTAAAGGTTGATACCATGGTTTGGCTACCAGCCGTAGGATTTACCGGCAAGCGCCGCACGACTCGTTCTAGAGAACGATGTATGTCCACCCACTGCTCGATTTGGCTACGTTACACGCCGACCGTTTGCTTGCTCGGCCGTTCGCTGGCTAAATTTAAACGACCATAAAATTTACAACTGCCCTCTTCTTCGCCTTCTGGGGGAAAACATGCCCTCCTACCAGGCACCGATCCGATTGAACCATTCCACCCCGCCCAGCGACGGACATCAACGAAAGAGCGAAAGGATGATCTTTTTGGGTTCGATCCAACAGATCCATCGCCGTTTGGCTGTAGGCGCCAAATATGAACCGCAGGCAGTAGGCATTGCATTGGGTTCGGAAGCGGAAAAGCATGCCTTGTGATGGCCCGATGACGAAGAAAAAAAAACCCCATCATTGTAGACGGCTGCAGTGCATACTTTGTTGTTGCGTTGTCGAAAGGCGAATGGTAGCTTCTGAACGCTTCATTGCCTTTTATCGCCATTTTCTTCCCCAGCCCAAAGTCCATCGTCACGTCCGACAAGCGGTGATTCTTTTCGTCACCCGAGCTGTACAGCTGACACTTTACCAACACGACGCCGCCCTCAAGCCAGGAAAAGAAGCACGCCCTATAAGCCCTGCGTCGGAGAACCACCGTCAGTGGCGCTTTGCGTCGACGTCGATGCACCGTTTGGGCCGGATCGGTTCGGTTCTATCGCCAAAAGTGGAAACGTCTCGTGCTCGACCGTGTCTCGCGAGGGGGAATCCACGGGTCCAAGATCGGCCCGCCCGTGCCCAGCCCGACGAACCACCAAAAATGTATCTCAATCCGATGCATGTATGCGTTAGGTAGGTACACCCGAACTTGGCACATCACTGCTGGGTACTTTGGTGGGTACGATCGTTTGTCGCCGTGGGTTCTCTACGATCTGTACTGTGCTGAACATAGATTTCTAAAAATAAGGCCTATCTATCACCATCCAACAGCAGCAGTCGGTATTCGGCAACAGTAAGGTAGCCATTACAAATACACACAATAGCCGGGACCAACCAGATCGGGCGATCGTCTATCAGGTCGCCTGAGGACCGACACGGATCGAATCAAGTCAACAACGTGCCAGGCACAACCCTATCGAAACCGACATCGTCACACCGACATTCATCTCTCGGGTCTAATCTTAAACGGTATCATCGTCTGGCAGGGGTTCGCCGTGAGCTAAGCGTGCCCACCAGTTTTAGAACTTGATTAGTCCCACGTGCAGTAACATCGCTCGAAACAAACAACAATGGGTGGCTAAAGATCCCTACAGCTTGCTACATCGTTGAAACTCCAGGCGACATTCATTAACATCCAGTAGTCCATGAACTTGACCATGGAAACCAGTGTGAAGCTCTTCCCGATCCTCGATCCGCTCCATGATGCAACTAATTATACGCACGAGGAGCTCTACCGGAACCGCAGCAAAGGACCAGCAGCTGTTCGAATTCGGCCTCCACCAACCGCAGGTGGAAAAATCCAACCTGTCACGCGGTGTCATTCTCGGGTGCAATTTGTTGTGTGAATTTCTTCACGCCACCTAAACCCACGAACAACCGACAGCGGCAGGGACAGCACCGTCTCCATGGGGACCGTACGCCAGGCTTAATGGTGCGGGTCGTGTCCGTGTTGGCGGTGTCGGCTAAGCGGCGCTCTTTTTACAGCTAGTTAAACGCCCACCTACACGTGTCGGAAATGCCGATGTTTGCTTTCCGACCTGACCGCACGCCAAAACAAGTGTTAATAAATGGCCAAAACAAATCGTTGCGCAGAAAAAAGCGATGCGTTTAGGGAGCAGCATAAATCATGAGCTTGTTGGAGTTGTTACGCTAGATAAATTACTCCACAACCATCGAACATCAGATTGCTAATTCCGCTATGAAGAATTAGCTTATCTTGGTATTTTGTAACCCTCTAGTAATCAAGCAACATGAATGCTCTAGCTTGGACTGATAAAACAGAGCAAGTAACAATCGCTAATGACCCATGTTAAATGAAGAACTGTCTCTCTAAAAAGGGAGGCATTTGTCCCACTTTTTTCGGCAACCATCCAAACGCAAACGAGCATTCTGGAAAAGTTGTCAACCCCTAACATACATACCCGGATGGCGCTGGCACGTCGCAAAATAAATCACCAAAGTTACATCGTAATTTTTAAATGATGCAGAAAACTATACGCACCGAATGGGTGGGCTCCTAAACTAAGGGAAAACTAAAACTCCGGCAAGCGCGAACATGGACAAACGGGATAATGCTGTCGTTACGATTTGAACAATTGTCATGTATAATGCAAACGGCCTCCCCAATTCCCACCGCCCGATGGAAGGCAGCGAGACGAGGGGAATGGGTGTCTTTTTCTTACTACAAACACCAAACGACGCCTGACGGTGGGATTGGGGACACGCTTTTTCTTGGAGTCTCCGTGTCGTAAATCATCAAACTGTAGAACATTAGAAACAGACCTGCTTGTAAACCCGCATTTTGTCGCTAAACGCGAAGCTAGCGGGGGCTCGTTTCTGGTGTCTTTAAGGTGCGCTTTTTGGAATAACTAAATAGTACTTACAAAACTTTGTGGCACTCATGGACAACAGATTGGGATGATAAAAGTGGTGTGAACATGATCATTCAACCGCTGGTAGGACAGTTCCGCACAGATGGTATGTTAGTACTGACGCTGTTCTGCGTCGCTTGGAAGGCCTGTTTGGATGGAATGTAGATCTGGAAGAAGAATCTGTACATTATTTTGATAAATTCCAAAACAAAATGAATTACCTGTTTAGCCTAGATGTCCTTAAATATGAAGGAAGATCTTTTATAAATGACTTTTAAAACTGACTCTTTCGACACAACATATGCAAACTCCAGTACGTTCGAAATCGGTATCTAATACGACGAAACTGATTAAAGCTACTAAAAAAATGCTACCATCGGAGAGATGTATTACCATTTGGTTTTCAACTAACACACCTTGTTTGTTCCAATGTTCCAATGATGTTCCAATATTTTCTCCAGTGTATTCGCCTCAAACAGGGATTAATCAAGCATGGTCCTTCTTGAATAACCGATACAACTTATTTACTGGAAGCTTTAAACCAGACCAAGTTGTTCATTGATTTGTTTAATGTTTGATTTTTCATATCGATATAACCAACTCATCAAAATCTATGAACTTGTGCTCCAAAAAGAGCATCTGCTGGCGTAACATGGCGTCCGGCAAAGGGTGGGCCTGGATCATGCTTGACTTGACATGGCGCACACAGTTTTCGACACTCACGCTGATGCGCCATTTGATGGACCGCGTGCTGCCCGTTGTCCCGGATGTCCTGCGGATAATTAGCCTTCCAACGTCGACGCTGACAGGTCATCAGCAGGAAGAGACGGGCGTGTCGACAGGTCACGCTGGCGTTTATCGCGCCGTGTCGTTTACGCTGACGGGTGTGTGGTGTGAAAATTATCACCTCAACGTGATGCTTCTTCTTTTCGATAAAGTATGCGTTGCTCCGTCATCAGCATACGTGATTAATTGTTAATCAGTTCCGGAGCACTTTTCGCGCAACGGATAAATTTAACATTCATTTCGGATGCTCTACAACCTGCTTTTATTATCTGTTTCCCCCTTCAAGGAATGAATTGACCATTTATGTTATGATATGATAAGCTATGTCGTCAATGTTGTTCTGTTTTGCGGATTATTTTTACCCGTCGCTGATCGCAAAGAAAAGATTATTTAATGACGTAACAAACGAATATGAAACTCCCGCCATGTCTTCGTGATTCAAGCATCCACTCTTACCACGTGTACAGTCATTTTGCAGGTGCGCTTGTACCGTAGCGTAACATCTTACCGAACCAGAAACAAACACCGGGCCGACAAGTGGGTGGTCGGCTAAGAATAAATTTGTGAACCATTTTGATGTGAGCGAGAGCTTCGTTGCATGATGGTATTTGAAAAAACGCCGTCTTTACGAAAATCAAAACAAACACCGTTGGCCATAAATGGTCAACAGAAAGGTGATCAGTATGAGGTATCGAAATAAATGCTATTAGTCAGTCTTACAGTTTTATTGGGACTTTCCTTGTGTGCAGTATTTAAAAGAGTTGATTTATGATATTTGAGAAATGATTGTATCCTGTTTAAATTGTACTTAATTTTAAAATTAGCTAACGAGTTAAATTTCGTTGTTTTACATTATTTTACCTTTCCGCTTCTCCACAAACTTAACACACCTAGGACAGCAAAAAGAAATGAAACATGTAAGAACCATTCCACCTGCGGTCGGTCAAGAAAAAGCGTCAAACTTTCAACTGCAATCGTACGCATTTCTGCTGTCCCGGAAGTCTAGGTCGGGAAGGTCCGGAAATTCCCCCAAAACCCCCAACCTGCGGTTCCGCCATGGACATCACACACTCTCGTACACCATCAGTCACTGTCCTAGCTTACACGAAGTGCATTAGCAGTGCACCGGGGCTACCGTGCCATATGAGCCACACCGAAATTGCCGCGAGTGAGTTTCGAAGGCATTATTCTTTGCCCGCCGCAAAAACCGTCGCGCGCCCTCCGTCGGGGGCCCGTACCTGTCCGTCGATCGCGAAGCAAAATGTACGCCAGCCGGGTACGACCGGTGCACTCCTTGGACTTTTAGAGGCATAAATTTTTAAGCATAATTGCACCATAAAATTGCTCTGCTCCTCGAACGTGACCGAGAACTTTTTCGTTCGACTCCGGGCTGGCAGCGCCGCCTTGCCCTGGTGTGTTGGACGTAGTACCCTTTAACGGTGCTTGGCTCGTTGGCCAGTGGGAAACTTCGCCATTCCATCATCGGCAAGGTGGCATGCGGCCCCTTGTCCCGTACCTTTGGTGCACCACGGAAAATCTAGGCATGGGGCCCACGGCGATCTGTATCCTGTTCCGGGGTCTTCCGTGCTAGAATCGTTAGGGAAAGGTTAACAAAATTACTCATATCTCTAACCTCGGGTCAAAACGTCAGGACTCGGGGAAACCTTTCCCGATGCCGTACTGACCGGCAATAAATATCCATCAACTACTCACCATTGCCTCGTGCAGTCTTTTTGTTTGCTGTGGTGGATGTTTCATTCTTAAATTAAAGGTGTATATAAGACGGCACTCAAGGACATCACTGTAAACAATATGATGACGATTTTATTTTACGTTTGTGCTGAGTAATTGCAATTTATGTAGTACGAACGGAAGATGATGCATCTCATCACCATACACCACTTTGTGATAGCTAGCAAATTCATCTTGACAGGGGTTTCCAAGTTGTATTTAATAGTTTAATTTACACGAAACTTCAACGGATCTGAATTTGCAAAAGTTAACGGTAAAATTATGAATTTTCGTATTACTGCAGCTTGTGCTGCATACATATAGGCGTACCCTACTGCAACAGTGGGGTCTATTTACCTTGTTCCATGCAGTTTACCGTGGTTGTCAAGTGTCCATTTATCTTTGTTCGAACCCCGCGTTTTTTTGACAGCTCATCAAATGCCAATTAGAAGTTCTGAATTCTCAACAAATTGTCGAAAGAAGTGATTTGAAGAAGATTTGTGTTGCCGCTTTAATTCAGTTTTTCATTCCAGTTTGTGGGTAAGTAATGGATAAGTTTAAGCAGTTAATGTAAGTGTACTCGTAGTTTAGTATAATAAGTGTGATTTTCGCATAGTTTGCCAACTAAACCGTAAGTACTGTTGGCGTCATGTCCTAAAGTTGAGTTCTACTTAATTGGATGATACTAGGTATTGAAATGCGTAATCCCATGCAAATTTTGTATAGCCGTTAAACTATGCATATTCACTTTCATGTTCTAGAGATAAATTTCCATTTATTCAAGCCAAAAGATTTCAATGGTAGCTTCGATATTGTTGCGTAGAAAAGTGAGGTTACGAGGCGCTAAAACTCCATGTTCCAGATAGGTTTCCATGCAGACAGGATATGCCTACTTTTGTTACGCAAAACTGAAGCAGCAACATCCAGAAAGTAGGAAGCGCATGTTTGAGCCATCCTCTTCAACGTTGGCTGATGACGACCGTGCTAGATGTGGCCATGGGGAGTTGAAGGAAATTAAAATTTGACACCAAGCTTCCCAAGTGGGGAACAGTTCCTGGAATGTTCGAGAGCTGCTATACTGTTTCTGGTTAATTTAATTCTAAAGATTCTTGCTTCAAACAGCAATTTCTTCATTTTTTATTGTAAACTTTACTCTGGAAATGTTTCTCTAAAACAGGTTTTAAACATTACCTTTGCCATTTTTTGTTGCAATGTTGATTTTCTTTTTCATTGTCTCAATCTAGTGCACCATACTTTATGTCGAAATTATAATTTCTGTTTGTTAAGTAACCATTGGCTTTCGCTTTGTGCGTAAGTTCCGATGCTTTCTTTCCATTGACCCATTATTGGTTGTGTGGTTAATCTTATTGTTGCATCACTTAAACGAATCCACGTAAAATGGTTTAGGTGAACAAAACGAACCGTACGCTTAGCATAATTTTCCCCGATCAGTATTAGTAAGCTTACGTGCATTTTCTCAATCGAAACCAAAACTAATTTCCATAGAGCATTCCTTAGAGTGAAACAGGAATTAATTTAACCAACTGCTAGATAAAAGAAAATATTTCTAACACAATAAAATGTTCCCATTTTGTTGAAGCAAACGTCGCTTCAAATGTCGGGGTTGAGATTAAACTGTACAAAACCAACTTAAGATAGGGTTTGGTGACATTAATGGGAGCTTGTTTATGATAGCATATTTGCGTTGTGGTAAAATTAACCTGTTTTTAGATGTCCGTTGGCAATGCGCTACCTTGGATGTTCAAAAACTTTTCACGGAAAACACACCTTCCAGCGGAAGGTAAAAGTTTCAACAATACCGGAACGAAACGGAATGATAAGAAAGTCTGGCGACATTCTGTACGGTATAACAAACGTCTACATCTAGCACTCCGTTTGAAAAGTCCGAGGCAGGGAGGACAACAATTGGCACCTCGTACAAATGTGTATGCGCCATGCGAAAATACTAATTATGATAATTTCCCCAGCACTAATCTTTCACCCCCCTCCGTGTTTGGGGTTGTGTGCTCGCCGAACCGAAAGGTGCAAATGTGAAGACATTAAATTTCACCGTCACGTGCATTCCGTTTACCTCGTTTGTGTGTGCCGTCCTCTTGGGGGGGTAAGTTTTGGCAAGCAAGTTTTAATTTAAATCCAATCTTAAAACACCGCGGAAAATAGCATCATTTAAACGCATTTCACGCCGGGATGAACTTTAAACTTTGAGTTCTCTTTTTTTTTCTCCCAACTGCTAGCGAGTTACGTACGGGGATTGCACCTCATCAGGGGTCCCTCGGTATGTGGTCTAATTTTGATCCCACTTGGACCGATTCTCCAACGGACGAGCTTCGGGTAAAAATGTAAAGGTCAATCATAAACTCAACCACACACCCGTTTTCACGAGCACGAATTCTAATTGATGCGCTTAACCTTTGTTTGTCAGGCGCATTAAAATATGCTCGTTGCGATTTAATTTTAGTTTCACTCTCCTGCCACTGCAACTCGCAACGCTCGGGTGGCGAAAGTCGGTGCGTGGACAAATCTATACATGGTGGTGCCTGGTGGTGGTGGTGGTGATGGTGATGCTGGGCCGCATGACTCCATCTCCATAAATGGGTACATGCGGGAGCCAACGACACGAAGGACCAACGCTCTGTCGTCACTCTTTTCTTTTTTTTTTTGCAACCGTCGGTAGAACGTTGTTTCCCTCCGATGCGCACTTTTTGGTGCAAGAGTTCGGTGTTGAGTTTGGACATTTGATGATGCTATGTTTACTGTAAAAGTTTATTCTTTGATTAACATCATTAGATATTCGAATGCCTATACTTGTAGAAAAAGAAGACAAGATGAACGGCCGCTTCCCCATGTTCAGTTGCTCATGCAAAAGTGTCACGTTTGAGAAACATACCGGAGTGCGCACATTTCGAACTTTTCATCTTTTTTTCATGTTTGATAAGATTTGCTGTAATATGAGTGTTTGTTTATGGCTAGGGTCTGGTGTATTGTTTTCTGTTATTACTAGTCTGGTTCTGTTACATAGAAAAGAAGTATGACGCCTTCCTTCAAAGTCTCGATAACAACAAAAATAAACTGTCCCCATATTATGACGGCGTTTTGAACATTCTTCTTTTATCTCTGTCTTCGAAGGAAATGTTGTTCTAAGCGTGCGTCTAGCTTCACTTTTATCAGTTGCAATACGCAACGTTCGAATGTGCTCACCATTTTCAATTCAATGGTTCATGCAAAAAGGCAACAATGTCTTGCCAATGCCAATGCTACTACATTTCGATACACTCGGTAGTGTTTATTTCGGGTTACTTCATATTTGTATTCGAAACTTTATACGAAACGAATTGATATGCATTTTTAGTGTGAACTTTTGAATCACTAAAAAATGTGCGTGGCTTCGTCTGAATATATTTTTCTAATCATATTTAAGATCTTTAAAATGAGCCACACATCTTTCTATTTTTCATACATAATTTTTACATAAACCCTAGCGAACAAACACGAACATTAATTAAATTAATTTAAAGTTTATACCACGAAGAAAAATTATCACTCGGCCATTTAAATTTCAAGCACATTATGTCATCTTTATGTATTGCTTGTGTTATCAAATTTAACCAAATGAATATTTAAATTCACGTTTATGGAAGTACAACATCTCACTGCTTGCCAAACTGCCGATCTTCAATGATCAGACGAAAGTGATTAAGTTTTGTTGCAAAGAGAAACATTTATCACTCGGCCATGTGATTTTAAGCACTTTATTTAATCTGAATATTGCTCCTTATCAAAATAATTAAAATGCATATTTGCATTAACAGTTATAGAAAGACCTCACCGTATACGATTCCTCTTTCCAATTGTCGATCTCGTGATCGGACGAACTCTATCAACACTCCAGCGATTTACTGTGGCCTTTCTTCCAATCGATCGCTTATTGTAATGATTCAGTTTCTCCATCGTCCTAACGCAGCACCTCATACCCTTGGGTGTGCAGCATTGGTATTCAGTCAGCTGTGAGAGATCGGAAAAAGGTTCACAGAAAGAAGTGGCGTTGGTGGGCATTGTAAAATTCACGGTTATTCATAGCTCTACAGCCCGGCCCCGGTCGGACGCGGGGTTTCCTTTCCACCACGTGTTAAACGAACCGCATTTCAAAATTTTCCAACCCCTCGTCTTCTGTCTTTACGGCGTTGCTTCGCTCTCGTCTGTCTCTGACTAAGTCCAAAGCACCACGTGCGCGCTCGCGGCTTCTGGCACTACCATATATGGTAAGATAGATGTGAACCGGCGAAGAAAGGGTAAAAAAACTGAAACCACCACGAGCGAATGATCTCTCTTGGCCGTGAAGAGACCTCCCCGGCGGGTGTGCAACAACTCGCAGGGACTGCAGGGTAAGGCTAACGAATTTTATGTTTCCTCCAAGGCGTCAGTTTTCGCAGCCAAGACTCGCTGCTTCCTGCGCCAAGGGGGGGTGTGAGAGTCGTCGGACAATTTCTCTCGGCGATTTGCGACCGCCGCGGTCTTCACGCCGGAACGAATATTTCGGGGTAACCACTGCCTGCAGTGGGGCATTAAAACTTGATTCGACTAATAACGTTCGACCGGGTCTCTTTTTCCACAGGTGCTTTCCTTTGGGAATGAAGAAGGAAGATGCGCGAGGGTGGCTTACTGAAGCCGCGATGTTCACCGAAGCGGTGACATAAGCTTAGCTACTGGTTCGGTGTAGACCAGCGGGACATTCGGACGAAGGGCGAGACGGTGGAGTAGCGAAATAGGAACGCGTGTGTTCCCCTTTTTCTCGCCACCTCCTAAGTCGAGACTGCCAGGGACTTTAACCCGGTTCTCATTAGCTAGCAAAGTTGGCAAGAAAAGGCAGTAAAGGGGAGATGATTATTATTAGTAATGTTTTATTTCACCTGATTTTATTTTTTATTCCATCGGTCATTGGTACGAGAGAAAGAGCTGTGCGCGCGATGATGAGAATCGGTGCGATGTTCCGCGATGATCGTCGTCGTCGTCATCTTGGGTTGGTCGAGCTGGAAGGAAGGAAGAAAGTGTACTGAAGAGTTGTTATGAGCCAGCACGCGGTCGGAAGGGAGAGGGTTATACTTTCCGTCACCTCGATGCACGCGATGGTGGCCTGCATTACATTCCACCCGAAAACGAAAAGGCGACGACGACGACGGTTGCAAGCGATCGCGGTTTTTTTTTTAAACCATAGGCAACGACTTATTTCTCGCTGGCTGGCTGGCTGGCTGACTGGCGGCGGCCTTTAGAGGGCCCCTTGATCCAATTCGCAATTCCACGCGAGGCGCACAATATGATGCGCGCAACTGCTCGGTGTTGCGATCTTCTTCGGCCACGCAAGAGCATATATGCACCATGTGCGGATTTTATTCGTTCGTCATCATCTCCCTTGGTTCTCCCCGGCGTTTGCTATTCTGCCTGCCTGCTGCTGCCTGCATTATCTTCAGTCGAGCATTGAACGTTTCGGGCCCTCCCGTTAACATAACGCTCTCATTTCGGCCTCCTTTCTCCAGCGGGCGAGCGCGCCACGAGCCTACTTGTAATTCGGTTTCGACTGGGCTTATGGGGAGGCCATCGGCGCCGTCGCCGTCATCGTCTTTACGCTTTCCCTAAACACCGATCCATTTCATCAAACGGTGGAAAGAAGCGCGGTCCCGTGGTTCCATCGTTTCTGCTTCCATTCGGTTTGCAGCTTGGAAGGAAAACGCGCCCCACGGGATAACAGGGAGCTTTTCCTCCAATTCCACCGCAGCATTCGATCATCGTTCTCCTACTGATCCACGTGCTTTGCGCCTTGCACGGGTTGGCTTCTTGTTTTGATTGTCTTAAGTAACAGAAAAAGATGATGCACCTCCTCACAGCCTCAACCATCCGCTGACCGTTGCGGGGAAGGTTCCTAATGTGCGATCGCGGAATAAGAGGAGAAACAAAAATATATTATGGGGATTTGCGGTTCTCTCCCGGAATAATTCTACCAAAGGAGAGAATATTTTTTTCTTCCGTTCTTGCTCGTCAACAAAAATACACAGTTTTTTTTATGTTGATGCTCCGGCCTCCGTGTTAGCATCAAATGTGACAGGCTACCAAAAATAGTCGCAAAGCGAAGATTCAATTAGCGAAGTGGGGAAAGAGCAGAGGGGAAACGGCTGTGGTGCAAAATATCAAAATATTTTTCTACTAACGGGAAACCATCGCTGAAATTATTTACGGCTCCTTCAGCTGGCCCCGAAAAGCCAGACTCTCTAGCGAGAGGGAGGTGTTGAGGCTTATTGGATGAAATGTTACCTACTTTTTCGCTGTTTTTCGTTACTATTAACCATTGGAATTGATAAATTTATTTTACTAAATTTAGAAGAAAAAATTTGAATTGTTCAATATTTCAATTGTTTAATTTATTTTAAATCCCTGA